>NC_079228.1:8050056-8095012 GCF_029633865.1 Lampris incognitus
CCTCGGACGAAAACACGCAGACTGCGCTGCAGCGTTTGCCGTGGAACTCGCCGGCCTACTTTAAAGACGTCACCCTGCTCCGACGATGACATGTGTCAAGCAATGCGGACTCGTTGAGGTCTTTGAGGTGTATAGCTGCCCGGACCCGTGTCCGTCTGAGATTTGGGGTCTAACGCGCGCGGGGGGGGGGGTGGTGGTGTCAGGGTTGCTGCGAGCCCGTTGGCGTTTCATTGAAGACGCCGTTTCATGCAAGCCTACGTGCAAAGCTGCAGCGCTCATGACAGCGGGAACCGGGAGGGGGGGGGGGGGTCGTGTCAGACCGTTTGGCAGGGGTGTTGGGAGAACAGCCTTCTCCAGCACGCGCTTTCCACCTCGGCACGTTGGCGACAGGTGCGTCCAGAGCCTCGGTATAAGTTGCGTTCAATACTGGAAAGGTACGCGTGCGTTTATGGTTAACTATAAAAGATCTTGTAAAGAAAGAAAACTATTACGAGCGCTCAAGACGTTGCAGGGGCGTCTACAGCGTAGGCTAGGCCTGACCTGCGCACTGGCCCACCACACGTTGTCTTAAAGACTAACTGCACACTCGCGCGTTTTAAGTGGAAAAACCTGAAATGTGTGGCCTGGTTTCAGTGAAAGACGTCAGCGCCGGATGTGCTCTCTGTATTTCTGTGCAGGTTTGATGATGTATTTGCATTTCCGGTTGTAAATCTGACAACACCGTGCCCCGGATAGGACAGCCTAGCAGCACCCCTTCTGGCACCTGCGAATCTGAATGGCACGCTTGGTACACGTCGTTTAACTGCCGAGCGCGTGGCAGCGTGTTGACGCCTCAGCGACAGTTCCCCAGACTCCCTATTGACTGGAGGCCCTATCGCTGATCTGCAGTAAAGACCAGTTCCCTGGGCAAACCCACAGCTGGTGCGTTATGTTAAAACGCAGAACGGAACACATCTGCAGTGGCGTCTCCAGACCTATTAAGGGGGCTTTGGCGCCATTAGTTTTTCATTACATTTTTACTTCTGGCTGATTTGTTATGAGACGCCAGAACCTTAACAGGAAGGGGACAGGCCCGTGCTAGCACCTGGACAGGCTGCTGCCACTCTAAGCTAGCCTTCTGTTGCTCAGTGCAATGTGCCCAACTGAATGACCGCCGCTGCCGGGAGAGGCAGAATCGGCTCCGTGCGTAACTGTAGTCCACCGACTTCCGGTTTCTACTGCAGCGGTCATACCGGTTTCCTGTTTGTTGGCGCGTGCTCCTGACGATGGCATACACGTCAACCACACGCACACAACTGTCCACACACTTTCACCTGCGCCTACCAGCACACGGGTGAAACGTTGCAAGCTGTACATCTCAGGTTACGTCCACAATGATGAGGTGCCGGTGAACATTTGTCGACAGCTGTGCGCACGTGGCTGCCATTTATCCACGGCAAATCTTGCAGGCTTCGCGAAAAATATAGCACGCGCCAACAAACAAGAAACTGGTGTGCCCGCTGCCGACCGGAAGTGTAGCTCCACTATTCAAGCGCAAGGTAAACAGGGGTATGACAGACTTAACACAAGCTAGCTAAACATCATTAAGATACACCACAGCGTAGACTCTTGTTACCAGTCGAAAAGAGTAGGTATGTGTACTCATTATGAAATGCTAATAGCCGATTGTCATCTATTAGCTGAGTGCTTCTTGGCTAGCTGATGCTAACTTTTTACAGGGAATCTCGAGAATCCCCTCTTGCAGCACGAGGACAGGCCTGCCATCCGTGCTGTATTTATGATCAGGGAGATGCTGTGCTCCTTCAGGAGTCAACACAGAATGCTATTCGTTCCATATATTTATACTTGAGTCATAGAAGTGAGAACCTCACTATCAGGAAATTAAATTGCGGGCAGTCAGTGCTGAGTTTACCTACTTGTGTATGTTTCTAATTCTGATCATTTACATCAAAATGTTCAATATTATAGTATTGTGACTAAGTCAAGGGATGCATAGCTTATAAACATAGCCACACAATACATTCATCTTAAAGTTTGTTTAAAAAATTAGATTAAATTCATAAAAATGGTTTTAAAATGTTGTATTACATAGATCATATAGTTATGGATTTGGTAGTTGTCACTGAGTGCGCGTTTCACCTGCAGTTAGCTTTTATCATTGGGGTTATTTTTGAAGTTTTGAGTACAACGTGAGCTACACACACAAACACCAGCAATCCTTATTTTCACCTGTCAGAGGTGGCAAACCCTACATGTGAGAGAGCCAGCAAGAGATCAGAGATGTTTGATTCAGCTCTAGCTAGTAAAAAAAGGGTCATGCTCTTTTTTTAACAACACAAGTTTTCGCACAAAAGTTGAATCGGTTCATCTGGACACCAAGTTCATTGGGAAAACATTTCGTCACTCAGCTGAGAGTCTTGGTCAGTTGTCAGCTGACTGCAGGTATCCCCACCCTCATGGCCGCCATGCAGCTGTGCTTTCTATAAGGGTGGGGATACCTGCAGTCAGCTGACAACTGACCCAAGTCTCTCAGCTGAGTGACGAAATGTTTTCCCAATGAACCTGGTGTCCAGATGAACCGACTCAACTTTTCTGGGATTTCTACATCTGGATTATTGAGCGTGCATCGAAACAACAACAAGTTTTATTCCGCTCAATTCTCTGTCTATGGATATGCACATTTTTTTTATAGAGGGGGGGGGGGACAGGGCGAGGAGCTTTAGCCAGTTCTAATAAACTGGAACTGGTTGATCACGCGTTCTCCCTCCACTTGTGATACTGCTTAGTCTAGTTTCAAACTATATATTGAAGAAATCAGTCAAGGAGAAGGAGAGAGGGGAGCAGAGTGGCGGGGCAGAAGGGGCATTTCCAACTGCCCCGCTCCTTCGTGATCGTTTTTAGCTCCTGGACGTTCTCCACCCCCTGTGTCCTTTAATTGGTTGTCCACATAAGTGATTCTTCTTCTCCTACCACGTTGAGGTTTTTCCATCACATGGTTGCCAGAGCACAAGTTGGTTGGCAGCATCGCCACTGTGACGCAACGATGAAGGTGCACAGAGAGGAGTAAATATTGAGAGCCGGGGGCACGGCCGGAGCTTTCAGTTGAAGCTAATGAGTGCAGTGACATATGAGACTCGTGCTAGCTGTAAACTGCAAGATCTCCTAAGGACTCCAGTTGGAGAGGTGCACATGTTAAACATCGGTCTTTTATTATCGTTTCTTTCCATCTGGGTGATTTTGCAAAACTGAGGAATTGTAGTTTCACACGCTTGGTTTTTGTTTACTTTTGTTTCACCAGATGTGGAGACTTATCGTAAAGGCTGAAACAGAAGCGGAGGGCGAGAGAGAAGGTGATGAGCTAGTTTGTCAGCGTCAGGGGCTGAAGCCATTACTGAGCGACGAGTGATTTGTCCCTTTAGTGGATCCACAGCCATTAACAGAGTTGACCATTTATGTTGTTTACCACAAAAGTAATCACACCTTAATTGTTCTCAGGCTCTAAATGCAAATATTTGTAGAGCGGTCACAGCTAATGAACATTGTTTTGGCTCTGGATGCGCTTGTTTTGCGAGCGGCGTAGCCGGATTATGTTTTGAAAAGTGGTTATTTACTTAATGGGGGCTGGGTTTCTTTAGCAGACAATAACTGAGGTGATGTTTCAAGTTTTGCTGCCCTGATTCAAATGAACCAACTCCCTGATGCCAGGCATGCTGGTCGGATCAACACCACTTCACTATACTGCTATATATATATATGTATATATATATATAACTATATATACTGATATATATATATATATATATACATACATACATATACTGCTATATACACACACACATATATATACACACACACATATACTGCTATATATACACACACATATATACACACATATATATACTGATATATATATATATACACACATATATATATACACTGTTATATATAACTATATATATACTGCTATATATATATACTGCTATATATATATACTGCTATATATATACTGCTATATATATAACTATATATATACTGCTATATATATATACTGCTATATATATATACTGCTATATATATAACTATATATATATGTGTGTGTTTGTTTGTTTGTTTATATGTAGGTGGCACAGTGGTTAGCGCTGTCACCTCACAGCAAGAAGGTCCTGGGTTCGAGCCCCGGGGTAGTCCATCCTTGGGGGTCGTCCCGGGTCGTCCTCTGTGTGGAGTTTGCATGTTCTCCCCGTGTCTGTGTGGGTTTCCTCCGGGGGCTCCGGTTTCCTCCCACAGTCCAAACACATGTAGGTCAGGTGAACTGGCTGTCCTAGTTTGTCCCTAGGTGTGTGTGTGTGTGTGTGTGTGTGTGTGTGTGTGTGTGTGTGTGTGTGTGTGTGTGTGTGTGTGTGTGTGTGTGTGTGTGTGTGTGTGTGTGTGTGTGTGTGTGTGTGTGTGTGTGTGTGTGTGTGCATGCAGTATGTATGTGCAGCATGTAGGGTGGTGTCTGTGTGCTGTGTGTAGTCACATAACCATTGTGTTACAACGACTCGAGGTCACCGCTCCGTTGCCGCGGTACAGGTTTGTGTCTTTATGTGTAGCGATTAAAATGCAAATGAGCTGTGACTGTAAGAGCGGTGCCATGGTTATGACGACAGGATCGGTAAACCTGCAGCTGCCACCGTGTACGCCTAACTGCCCCGGCTTCTGCAGGGCAGAAACCAGGGGCGACTTGTGATGATAATGCTGCGCTGCTGCATGTTGTCCTCCCCGTGATACTGTGTTTAAATAGATAATCTGGGTTAAACTCTGAACCATGAAGATTAGATTTCCCCCCAAACGGTCGGCTCTGTGCTCGCCGTTACAACAACAACAACAACAAAGCCACGTTGTTTGTTGATTTTAGGCCTGTTGCCGCTCCAAAAACTCATGGAGGAGCAACCATTTTGCATTTGTTGTTAATATTTTCTTCTCCTGGGGGGACCGTGACCCATGACCCCCAGTAGAGGCTTGGCTTAGCTCCCCGAAACACACACACACACACACACACATATATATATATATATTACACACATGTATAACAAACCATATGTGTGTGTGTGTGTGTGTGTGGTTTGTTGTCATTGGTCAGCAGTGTAAATCTGTGTTAGGCTGGTTGTGGAGCAAAGGTGCTTCGCTTTCAGTTTTGTTTTTTTTCCAGTGTAGCAAGAAGATTATTAGTCCCCCTGTTTGTATCTCTGTCTGTTTAATGTGGCGTCTTTCATTCCAGAACATAATTCTGTGCTTTAGAGAACAGACACAGGAGTGTGGGGGGGGAGGGGGGGGGCAATGCAACCTTCTTTTCTTTTTTGTCTCCTGGAAAACTGGTGAAAGTAGATGTGTAACTACATGACGAAACTAGTCTGCATGTTGACATGAAGAGGAACAAAACCCACAGTCTTTACTTCACAATTAGCTTAACAATTAGCCCACATATATAATGTTTTATTATATATATACACACACACAAATATGTGTGCATATATGTACATATATGTATATATGTACACATATAGCTATATGCACACATATATGGACATATATAAAAATGCTAAGTACATATATATGTACACATATCAATTTGTGCACATATATGTGTACACATATGTACTTAAATGTGTACACAAATGCTATGTACATACATGTACATAGCGTTTTATATATGTACATGTATGTGTACATATAGATATGTGTGTGCATATATGTATATGTACATGTACACATCTATATGTACATATGCGAAAACGCTGTGTACATATATGTACACATATATGTGCATATATATGTCCGTATATGTCTTTAAATGTGTACATTTATGTACATATAGATTTATAATGTTTTATAAATGACATTATATGTGTGTGTGTGTGTGTGTGTGTGTGTGTGTGAGACTCACACATGAACTGGTATTTGTTCGGCCTGCTGCCACTTCCAGTCATGTGCCGGTTGGTGCCACTGACTGGATGCCACGGAGGCCGAGTTGTAGCTCTGCAGCTCTGCAGCCATGCATGACATGTGACAGACATGCGTGCCATGTGACAGACATGCATGACATGTGACAGACATGCATGACATGTGACAGACATGCATGCCATGTGACAGACAGACATGACATGTGACAGACAGACATGACATGTGACAGACAGACATGACATGTGACAGACATGCCATGTGACAGACAGACAGACATGACATGTGACAGACAGACAGACATGACATGTGACAGACATGCATGCCATGTGACAGACAGACAGACATGACATGTGACAGACATGCATGACATGTGACAGACAGACAGACATGACATGTGACAGACATGCATGCCATGTGACAGACATGCCATGTGACAGACAGACAGACATGCCATGTGACAGACAGACAGACATGACATGTGACAGACAGACAGACATGACATGTGACAGACATGCATGACATGTGACAGACAGACATACATGACATGTGACAGACATGCATGACGTGACAGACAGACAGACATGACATGTGACAGACAGACAGAAATGACATGTGACAGACAGACAGACATGACATGTGACAGACAGACATGACATGTGACAGACATGCATGACATGTGTCAGACATGCATGACATGTGACAGACAGACATGACATGTGACAGACATGCCATGTGACAGACAGACAGACATGACATGTGACAGACAGACATGACATGTGACAGACAGACAGACATGTGACAGACAGACAGACATGCCATGTGACAGACAGACAGACATGACATGTGACAGACAGACAGACATGACATGTGACAGACATGCCATGTGACAGACAGACAGACAGACATGTGACAGACAGACATGCCATGTGACAGACAGACAGACATGACATGTGACAGACAGACAGACATGCCATGTGACAGACAGACAGACATGACATGTGACAGACATGCCATGTGACAGACAGACAGACATGTGACAGACATGCCATGTGACAGACAGACAGACAGACATGTGACAGACAGACAGACATGACATGTGACAGACAGACAGACATGACATGTGACAGACATGCCATGTGACAGACAGACAGACAGACATGTGACAGACAGACATGCCATGTGACAGACAGACAGACATGACATGTGACAGACAGACAGACATGACATATGACAGACATGCATGCCATGTGACAGACAGACAGACATGCCATGTGACAGACATGCATGACATGTGACAGACAGTCAGACATGCATGACATGTGACAGACATGCCATGTGACAGACAGACAGACGTGCCATGTGACAGACAGACAGACATGCATGACATGTGACAGACATGACATGTGACAGACAGACAGACATGACATGTGACAGACATGCATGACATGTGACAGACAGACAGACATGACATGTGACAGACAGACAGACAGACATGTGACAGACAGACAGACATGACATGTGACAGACATGCATGCCATGTGACAGACAGACAGACATGACATGTGACAGACAGACAGACATGACATGTGACAGACATGCCATGTGACAGACAGACAGACAGACAGACATGTGACAGACAGACAGACATGACATGTGACAGACAGACAGACATGACATGTGACAGACATGCATGCCATGTGACAGACAGACAGACATGACATGTGACAGACAGACAGACATGCCATGTGACAGACAGACAGACAGACATGTGACAGACAGACAGACATGACATGTGACAGACAGACATGACATGTGACAGACATGCCATGTGAGTAATGTGCCAGTATACCCTCCCAGTAGGTGCCAGACACTTGCCAGTCGCCACCCTGCGTCACATCACTTAGCTAATGTGACCGTCAGTGGGTTTGTTGTCCGTGTTCGTCGTGTTCATTCATGAGCTGCACCTCGGCCCCGACGCAGACCGCCATGTTTTATCTCCCAGTAAACTGTCACATTAAGAACAAGGATCGCCTTTAATTTATTACAACTTCACCGGCTAGTTTCTATCCAGTTTTGACAAATAACCCTGATCTCTCCGTGACTGTTGCTGCTCGGAGGGCCGTGGACACGCCACGCCGGCTCGTGGTGCCGGTGCCGGTGCCGGTGTTGGTGCCGGTGCCGGTGCCGGTGCCTATGCATATGTCCAGAGGGTTTCTCAAATGTCTGCTGAATAGAAACGTTGGCAGTCGTGTTGCACCGGCGGCCAAACAAAAAAGTCATCTGGGTTTGATAATCAGATGGGCAGCGTATTTTTATTGACCTTTACGTCTTCCTCGTTTCGCCCGGGAGGATCAGTAAAATGGACTCTAATTGTCATCTACCAACAAAGGCGCTGGTTGGAGGTAGATAAACACTATCTGCTGTAGCCTTGATTTAACCGCGTAACATGCAAAGCAGCGTTGTGATGGCGTCCAGCAGACGAGCCGTTCTCGCAGCCCTGTGCAGGGGCAGTGCGGCGTTGTGGAGGCGGTTTGTGGTGCTCTTGCAGCCGCAGAGCAACACACGTGTGTTTAGGTTCTGTAACTGGACTCGCGACATGACATCGCCGTCTAACTATGTGACGGTACTGGTCTAGCTGACAGCCGGGCCTGCCAGGCTGCTGGCTACCGTTCATATCCCCGAACCAGCCTGCAGGATGAAGGAACGGCAGCGGGCAAGTCGAGACGCGGTGTTACAGATAAACGCCACGTTATCGTTTTGCAAGCGTTCGGGATAATGTTATCAGATGAGGCCACGACAAAGCACAAACATCTCGCCTCCTCACACACACACACACACCTCCTCACCGCCCCCTTACGCAGCACCCACATTTCAAAGAATTTGACAAAAACAACAAATATGTGAATACTTCTCCACCCGAAAAACAGTTTGCAGCATTTTAAGTGCACCTTTCCTGCCATAGGCCAGCCATGCTGTATTTGGCGGAGGAACCACGTGGGTCAGGGTGTCGTGAAAACTGATAGGAAAACTGGGTAACACTTTAGTATGGGGAACGTAGTCACCATTAAGTAGGTGCTTATTAGCATGCAAATTAGCAACATGTTGGCTCTTAATTGGTCGTTATTACGTACTCATTAATGCCTTATTCTGCATGGCCTTATTATACAACCAGTAAGCCATTAACTGTGAGTTTTCCCTCTATAACCTCAGAAGTATTGCTTATTAGTAGTACCATCTCAATATGCTTTGCTTAGTATGGCCTTTATAAGGTGGTAGTACCACAAGAAGAGTTATTCTGCCTTACTAACACTTAATGAATATGCTCTGTTCTTACATAACAACACACAAAACTACAAGTGTTAATAGTGTTAAATTACTGTAAATTAAGTTTTTGTTACTTAGAATATGTTTCCCATACTAAAGTGACATCTTGATCATTACTAATTCACTAGTAATTCAGTTTTTTTATGTTCCCCATACTAAAGTGACATCTTTATCATTACTAATTCACTAGTAATTCAGTTTTTTTATGTTCCCCATACTAAAGTGTTGCCGAAAACTGATATGAAAACTGGTATGAATCAGTATGAAAACAAGTATGAAAACCGATGCGAAAACCGGTATGAATCGGTATGAAAGCCGATACGAAAACCGGTATGAATCGGTATGAAAACCGATACGAAAACCGGTATGAATCGGTATGAAAACCGATACGAAAACTGGTATGAAAACCGGTATGAATCGGTATGAAAACCGATACGAAAACTGGTATGAATCGGTATGAAAGCCGATACGAAAACCGGTATGAATCGGTATGAAAACCGATACGAAAACCGGTATGAATCGGTATGAAAACCGATACGAAAACTGGTATGAAAACCGGTATGAAAACCGGTATGAAAACCGATACGAAAACCGGTATGAATCGGTATGAAAACCGATACGAAAACCGATATGAATTGGTATGAAAACCGATACGAAAACCGGTATGAAAACCGGTATGAATCAGTATGAAAACCGGTATGAAAACCGATACGAAAACCGGTATGAATCGGTATGAAAACCGGTATGAAAACACATATGAAACCCGATGTGACCCGGTATGACTATGCTGATGGAGCAGCAGGCTACCTGCCACCTGGGTGCTGCTGATGGTCTCTGCTGCCACTCGCCCGAGTAACGCGGAGCAGAAGTGCCACGGTGTGTCACGGCGACGGGACGGTGTGAGCGCGTCACCGTTACCGTGACCACAGGTAGCGTCAGGGTGCGTGGCGTCACCGCGGTGTTGTTAAAAGGTGTTCACAATGTGTAAAAAGTGCTGATAAAACACACACATAATACCAACACAACCATATGTAAACAAAGCCAACACACATATAATACCAACACAACCATATGTACACAAAGCCAACACACATATAATACCAACACAACCATATGTACACAAAGCCAATACACATATAATACCAACACAACCATATGTAAACAAAGCCAACACACATATAATACCAACACAACCATATGTAAACAAAGCCAACACACATATAATACCAACACAACCATATGTACACAAAGCCAATACACATATAATACCAACACAACCATATGTAAACAAAGCCAACACACATATAATACCAACACAACCATATGTACACAAAGCCAACACACATATAGTACCCACACAACCATATGTACACAAAGCCAATACCCATATAATACCCACACAACCATATGTACAAGAAGCCAACACACATATAATACCAACACAACCATATGTAAACAAAGCCAACACACATATAATACCAACACAACCATATGTAAACAAAGTCAATACACATATAATACCCACACAACCATATGTACACAAAGCCAACACACATATAATACCAACACAACCATATGTAAACAAAGCCAATACACACATAATACCCACACAACCATATGTAAACAAAGCCAACACACATATAATACCAACACAACATATGTCAACAAAGCCAACAGGCATATAATACCAACACAACCATATGTAAACAAGGCAACACACATATAATACCAACACAACCATATGTAAACAAAGCCAATACACATATAATACCCACACAACCATATGTCAACAAACCCAGCACAACCATATGTCAACAAAGCCAACAGGCATATAATACCAACACAACCATATGTAAACAAAGTCAATACACATATAATGCCAACACAACCAGTTATTATGCACAGACACTTACATGTGCATGCATGCGCACACACATACAGTCTGTTATCGTCTGTGTGTTTTGTTATCCAGTAATTGCTCTGACCTCATGCATAGTTTACGTAAATGAAAAGAAGACCTTACCAATAGCGTTTGTCTTGTTGGAACAACACGACTTTAATAACCAATTCCATGACCGCAGGATTTTACACTAACCGCTAAACATACTGCACGGGTGGCTCACATGCGGTGAGTGTGCAGCACCACAATGCATGCGTGTCTACTAGTCTCATTACCGTCATCATCGGCAGTCACTCAAAGCGAGTATGACTGTCCTCTGTTGGGTTGTCTACTTGTGGGTCTTCAGAAGGCTGTAGAGGCCTAGCTGCGATCCACATACTTTGGTGCAGTGAAGACGGGAATGTGGTGGTGGTTGAGCCTTTTTCTGTCTCTCCTTGCGGTGCTGTTGCTTTTTCTCTGTGGCACAATGGAAGTTCAATTTCTTGACGTGCAGCTCCTTCCTGCACGGATTTCTTCCAGGAGCGCCTATCCAGTGCAGTGTGTTCCCAGTTGCTCGATATGATATTGAATTTCTTCAGAGTGGTCTTGATATTGCCCATGAAACGTTTTTTTTTTTTGCCCACCGGGAGATCGCTGACCTTCCTCCAGCTGGGCGTACAGGATCTGTTTTGGGGAGATGTGTGTTAGACATGCGGATTACATGGCCTGACCATTGGAGTTGGTGCTGCATTATTGTGGTGGTGATGCTAGTCATGTTGGCTTCTTCCAGAACGCTTATGTTGGTGTGTCTGTCCTTCCAGCTGATCCTCAGGATCTTTCCCCAAGGATCTTTGGTGGTATTGTTCTGGGGCTATCAGGGGCCTGCTGTAGGTGGTTCATGACTCTGCTCCATACAGCAGGGTGGGAAGAACAACAGCTGTGTAGAACAGGAGTTTGTTTGGGCCTTTAAGTCTCAGTCTTCAAAGACTCTTCCTGAGTCTGGCGTAAGTGCCACTGGCACAACTCAGGTGATGGTTGACCTCAGAGTCGATGTCAGCTTTTGAGGAGAGAAGGCTGCCGAGGTAGGAGAAATGAGCAACGTTTTCAAGAATTTTGTTGTCCACTTTTATGGTGGGCTGGGTAGATCGTTGGTTGAGTTGATGTTTAATGCTAGACCCAGGGCTCAGTATGCCTTGGCAAAGGCATTCAGAATGTCCTGGAGGTCTTCTGCAGAGTGTGCTATGATGGCGTTGTCATCTGTATACTGACGCTCCATGATGGTGGTATTGCAGACTTTGTTCTTGGCCTTGAACCTATTAAGGTTGAAGAGCCTGCTCTCAGTTCTGTATAGGATTGGGATCCCCGTTGCAGCTCTTCACCAATGAGGGGGAGTATGGCAGCAATAAACATGGCAAACTGGGTGGGTGCGATGATGCATCCCTGTTTGACCCCTGTTTCCACAGTGAAGAGCTCTTACGCTGTGCTGCTGTTGCTGAGCACTGTGACTGGCATGTTGTCATGTAGAAGTCTCAATATTCTGATGTATTTGTCAGGGCAGCCATATCTTGATAGTGTGCTCCATAGAGCCTGGTGGTCTACTGAGTCAAAGGCCTGTGTCAGGTCTATGAAAGCTATATACAAAAACTGCCTTTATTCACCGTATTTTTCTTGGAGTTGGTATGCTGTAAATATCATGTCTGCTGTACCTCTGGATGGGTGGAAGCCACACTGAGATTCTGGGAATACTTCCTTACCCAGTCAGTTTGCAAGGATGCGAGTGAGGACTTTGCCTGTTGTTCACAGGAGTGAGATGCCCCTGTAGTTCCCACATTCTGCCTTGTCCCCTTTCTTGAATATGGCCACTATTAGAGCATCCCTGAGCTCTGAGGGAAGTTCTTTTTTCCAGACCTTGAGGACAGGGGCGTGGATGTGGTACAGGAGCTCTGGTCTGCCTTCCTTTAAGACAGGGGTGTCAAACTCCAGGCCTCGAGGGCCGCAGTGTCTGCAGGTATTTGTTGCAACCGTGCACTACACCACCTGATTTAACTAATTAGCTCACCTCCTGGATCAAGGAGGGAAAGGAACTAGTTTAATCAGGTGGTGTAGTGCATGGTTGCAACAAATACCTGCAGACACTGCGGCCCTTGAGGCCTGGAGTTTGACACCCCTGCTTTAAGATCTCAGCTGGGATCCCCTTTGTACTGGCGGCCTTGTTGTTCTTAAGGCTCCTGATGGCATCTTTAACTTCTATCATGGTGAAAGGTTCCCAAATGTCTTCTCTGGTGGAACTCTGGGGAATGTGGCTGGCAGTGTCTGGTTCAGCTGTGCTGTTGCATTTGAGGAGTTCCTGGAAGAGCTCCTTCCATCGAGGATAAATGGACTTGTCCTTCAGCAGCTCCTGCCTGTCTTTTGAGTGCAGGGGGTTTAAGCCGCAGTTGTTTGGACCATAGACAGCCTTAGTAGTGCTGAAAAAGCCTCTGGTGTCACCCAAGTCATCCAGTTGCTGGATTTCCAGAGCCTTTTCTATCCACCAAGCATTCTTAAGCTCCCTCACCCGTCTCTGGACATCCACTTCCGCTCTGGAGTGAACCATTCTTTTAAGCCTTGCAGGTTACATCATTGTGCCAGGAATGAAAGGCTTTCCTTTACTTGGAGATGCGCTGTTCTATCTCTGTGTCATTCTCATCAAACCAGTTCTAGTGTTTTCTGGATTTGTACCCAAGTGTGGTTTTGCGGGTGTCAAGGATGGTGGATTTGAGCAGGCTGCAGTGCTTCTCTTGATTTGATTTGTTTTGGTTTTTTTGGAGAAAAAAAAAAAAGAATAGACCCAGTTAGCCAAATTGGTAAGTTCACCAGATTTATCTTTGCAATAGTAAATACCAAGACCAGATAATTTGCCATGGTTAGATGTACTATGTGGTTGAGCTGATTTAATCAGAAATAATGTGATCATAGATCTGACCATAGAGGTCATAAATTACATGGTCAGATTTGGACAAGAACCAGAAAACCGGAGCTAAAATGCAAATATGACACGTAGAGGGTCAACATCAGCTGTATAATGATTTATAATATGTGACATTTATTTGCTTTTATATTAAGGACCTATTTTAAAGGCAGTTGCATGAACTTAAACACATCCTCAATAAGCATGCCATTTTGTAGATAAGTTCCCCTCTCAAAAGGGTTTGACTTGAACTAAAAAAGGTGTTTGGCGGTGTGCCGTAGCTAAGCTGTAGCGTGACCAGAATCCATCCTCCCCTGTCTTCTGAAGGACATGGTCCCTTGGCATAAGCCAATTTGAAAAGGAATTCTCTACAATACGATTATAATTTAGCTGTTCAAGTCACAAAGTTAAACATAAACTAAAACAATTGTATGGAGACAAAGTAAACTTTTTTATTTGTATAGCTTAATGTCAAGATAGCTGTAGCTATTCGTTGTGTCAGTGCATTTTGTGCCCAGTATTTACTGCTCCCATTTGTAGACATGCTGTTCTTTGGGATGTTGCAATACTGCACTGTTAACTGTCTTTGCTTTTATTGTTAACTGTTCTTTTTTTTTTTTTGGCCAGTTGTAGCTGCAGTTTTTAACTATGTGCCCATAGGGCCTTTTTATGAATGATGCCGCAAAAATAGGTCATTACAGGTCTGAGCTGTTTGACACATGAGGGTGAGCCTGCTGAACAGCATAGGAGGGCCTCTTCTTTCGATTCCTTTTCTGTCAGCATGTCTAAACACACGTTTCATCCACCACAAAATGGGGCTTACTAGCAACAGCACTCACTTGAAATGTTTATGGCACATTTTCAAAAGGACTTTCTAAATAAGTACAATCCGACGGATATCTTCTCTGCAGCAAAGTAAATTTATTCATGATCATTTATAACCAGCTTTTCAAGCTTTTGAGCGGCATGTCTTTTTAAGTTATGCTTCTATATGCTTGGTTTTAAAGCAGTGCCCCTGGCTCTGGGCCAAAACTCCTGTGATCATTTACTGTGTAAACCAGGGGGATTTATCATGTTTGGCTGGCTGGATATAGTTGCAGCTGTCTGAAACAACTGCTCATTTGGCGTTATGGATGGTGAATCATTTTGGCTCCATTCGCTTCTCTGGGCTCAACAGCTAAAGTTGTTAACTGGAGTCGCTCATGTTCTGTGTGTGTCAGAATCAGGATCACGTATATTGGCCATGTAGGTCGGGATGGAATTTGACTCCGGTTTCGTGGCTCTCTCAGTGTACTTAACATAGAATAACAACACGACAACACAACGATATTCAGATATATACCCAAGGATTGACTTATACAGGTTAAATAACAGGAACAGGAACACTTTATTTGTCATTTCACTCCATGCGCTTGCATACATGAAATAAAACGAAATGCCATTTCCCCCAGCCCACATCAGTACAGCACAAAGACAAAAACACATCCAACAACTGCAAGAACACACATATCCAAGCTAACACATATATCAAAACTAAACAAAACAAAAAAAAAAATACCACTGTCCAAGAAATGAACGCCAGCCAGGATGACTGTCGGAACTGCTGGTCTGCATGGGCTAGCAGTTAGCTTAGCCTGCCCTGCTTCCGCGTCCTGTCAGACCGCCCTTGGCGTTTCCTCCTCGGGCACAGCTCCAGGAAGGGGCCGTGGTCTCTGCGCCCATCGGACGAAGTAGACCAAGCTCTCCCAGCCAGACACCCTCAAATAAATAAGAAATAACCATAAAGAAGAGGTGAGAAAGTGCAATGGTGCACAGAATATATCAGACATGCTGAAATAAACGTTAGCAGGTTATTTACTGTAACCTACAAAAAGACTCACTGGCCGATCGCCAGGGGGTCGGCCCCCTTTAGTCGAACGGTTAGAGATGTCGCCGTGTGATGCATTACAACTTCGGATCGAATCCCACAGCAGGCAGAAATCTGCTCAGTCACACTGGTGACAGCGATGGGATCCAGACGCGTGCAGATCCTCATAAGTCTCTTCGAAGTGCTGGTTTAACAAAGCGCGAGGGTGCACTTCCGGGAGAGGGTGACTACTGTAACCTACAAAAAGACTCACTGGCAGAGCGCCAGCGGGTCGGCCCCCTTTAGTCGAGCAGTTAGAGATGTCGCCTTGTGGTGCAGTACACCCGGGGTCGAATCCCGCAGTGGGCGGAAATATGCTCGGTTACGTGCCTGAGGTAGATGGACATGACAGAGTGTACCAGTACCATACGTACAATGCACAGTACAGTGTATACAAAATGGTTGGATTTATCTGACAGTGTTAAGCATTCACTTGAATGACCCCGTGGGGAAAGAGCCTGTTTTTATATCTGGTTGTTTTGGGGTACAGTGCTCTGTAGCGCCTGCCAGAGGGGAGGAGTTGGAATAGGTTGTAACCAGGGTGAGATGGGTCTGCAGTGACGTTGCCTGCCCGTCCACACATACATGCATATTTGAAAGACTGAGAACGGTATGAATGAGCAACAGGACTCACTCGGAATTTACAGTGCTGTCAGTTATGTCTGTAATAGTGCGATACCTGCTCTGAACTTAAATCTCACATTTGAAATATCAAGCAGTTTGTACCCATGAGCTGTGTCTGAATTGGAAGGGTGCACCCTCCATAGACTGCATACTGCATAGGCCAGAAGACTGGGCTACATATCCTCACGAGACCAACAGGTAGAGCGTGAAAAAACCCTGCCAGATAGAGAAGATGGGGAGGGATCTCACAGCAATCTAGATTTGAAAACATTTTGTAATTTTTGAAGAAATGGCGAGGCTTTCCAAAACTCATCCTCAGCAGGCAGCCTTTTGTCATCCAAAACGTTTTTATAGGATGCTCTGTGCAGATGGAGGACATGGCCAACGAAGTTGTCATGAATCCTTTACATTTTTAAGTTCTCACTTTTGACCTGTTTAACATACAATATTACTATACGTATAACAAAATTTGTATGGGGTACCGGGGCAGTTGCTACAAGCCATCCGGTCCTTGTATAACGCATTCTTCACACAAAGTCAAACACATTTTCGGTGGGTGTCGGACTCCGCCAAGGTTGTCCCTTGTCTCCAATTCTGTTTGTGATATTCATGGACAAGATCTCAAGGCCCAGCCAAAGTGAGGAGTGTGTCCGTTTTGGGAACCTCAGAATTGCATCTCTGCTCTTCGTAGATGATGTGGTTTTGTTGGCTTCATCAGAACATGATCTCCGGCATGCGCTGCGGCGGTTTGCAGCTGAGTGTGAAGTGGCCGGGATGAGAGTCAGCACCTCCAAGTCTGAGGCCATGGTTCTCTACCGGAAAATGGTGGATTGTTCCCTCTGGGTTGGGTTACTTGTGATAAACATAGCAGGAATGCTAATGAAAAAAAACTTGGTGACGAAGGTTATTTCAAGTCTACCCCACCCACACAAATATATATACATATATATACTTCACCATTGTCGACCCTGTGATGGCCTGGCGGCCTGTCCAGGGTGTCTCTCTGCCTGCCACCCAATGACTGCTGGGATAGGCTCCAGCATCCCCGCGACCCTGAGAACATGATAAGGGGCTTGGATAATGGATGGATGGCATTGACCATTTCTCACAGCCTTACTGCAGAAGTTCACGTTCAACTTGATTGTCATGAGTATTAGAAACAAAGAAATTCTTGTGCTCTGGCTGTCTGCCTTAACACAAGGGACACAAGGACACACACCCCCCAAAAAAAAGCAAAATAAAATAGACAACACTACAGACCTACTTAGACTATGTACACAATGAATTCATACATTATATGCACAATACGCAGTACAGGAAAGCACAGCAGTGTGAGGTGCACATGGGTGTGTCCGCTGCTCAGCAACCTGCCTGACTGCCTGTGGAAGGAAACTACTCCTGAGACGGGTGGTGTGTGAGTTGGTGCTCCGCTAGCAGTAAATACATTTCCCAGTGCTTCCATTTATGTAGCTGTAGCCCACCCGCGTAAAGACAGAACGTAAACTACCACCAAACATTTAGCATTACTTCCAACCATGGTAAGAACGGCTTCGGCAAGTACTTGTAGCAAGCTAACCAGGCTAAGGTAAATCGCTGCCTGTCTTAGGTTGCTACGTTTGCAAATGGCATTGCATTTTTCATCCGTCATTTTTCTCCGGTTGAAAAAAACCAAAACAAAACCCAAGCCTCTCGCCGACGGGCACATAAAGGACCCTGGTATATCTAGGACTGTGAGGGATTCACACATGCATCCTCTAAATACGACCACAGTAAGGATGGATTGTATTTATTAGGCTACATTTGGGCGGCACGGTGGCGCGGTGGTTAGCACGGTCGCCTCAGAGCATGAAGGTCCTGGGTTTGAGCCCCAGGGTACCTTGGGGGTCGTCCCGGGTCGTCCTCTGGGTGGAGTTTGCATGTTCTCCCCGTGTCTGCGTGGGTTTCCTCCGGGTGCTCCGGTTTCCTCCCACGGTCCAAAGACATGTAGGTCAGGTGAATCGGCCGTACTTAAGTGTCCTCAAGTGTGTGTGTGTGTGTGTGTGTGTGTGTGTGTGTGTGTGTGTGTGTGTGTGTGTGTGTGTGTTGGCCCTGTGATGGCCTGGCGGCCTTTCCAGGGTGTCTCCCCGCCTGCTACCCAATGACTGCTGGGCTAGGCTCCAGCATCCCCGCGACTCTGAGAGCAGGATAAGTGGCTTGGGTAATGGATGGATGGATGGGGGCTACATTTGCAGGAGCGTTTGGAATGAGACAGTCCCTCTGACTTAATGCAGTCCAGAAATGGGTCCTTCAAAGGAAAACCTACCCACTTCCAGTCGAGACACAACTATTGTCTCCATCGTCAACAAAAGCGGGGCAGCCTTTCAAGTTTTGCTTATTTCTGTCGAGAGAAACTGATTGGTACTTGTGTTTTCCCACCCTCCCCGGCAGCCAATGCAGCAAAGAAGAATCCCCGGTAAACATAAAAAGAATGCTGCCTCAGCATCTATCCAAGCTCAACCACAATCTGCCACCTCTGTCGTTGTTTTGAAGGGAGTGAAACGTCCCAGGAGTGTTTGGCAGTTTATTACTGTGCAGCAGCTAGAGGTTGCCGACTCCTGTTCCCGTCTATACTTGCACAGCCGAGCTCATTTGCATCGGAAGCGGAGTCAGTTTTGGTCGTCAATACCTGCAGGACATGTTACTGCCAGCTGTCGCTCCCGTTAGTAACTGGACTGAACGTGAACTGGACCGGATTAAGCACTGAAACTGGGAGCAACGAGTCAGATCTAGTGTGAGCGGGGCCTTTGGCTCGCCACAGTCGGTTCTTCTTTAGGGCTCCTGCAGGGACTGTTACACATCACCGGGCACTCTGTGGTGTAGATAACACAGGTACATGTGTATTTATGTGCACCCCCCCCCCATCTCATGACCATTTTCTGTCCTTTCTCCACTCTTTTCCCCACTCTGTCCCACGTAGTCCTAAACAACACAGTTGAACCGGGGGAAGGTTTCTGTATTTATAGCCGTGTTTTGCCAGAGAGCAGTTGTTGGTCACAGTTGTTTCTTATTTAACCCTCTTGCAGCACAATACAGACCCTGCCTTATAGGCAGTTTCCCTTTCAACAGAAGGAAGTGAAACACTATAACTAGGCAAAACAGGAGCTGGCAGCCCGTGGTGTATTCAGCATGCAAATGTTTTTCTCTCTCAGTCTTGTTTGGTGTTATGAAGGATCCCTCCTGGTGTGTATCTAAGCCCCATGGGTGAGGTTGATTTCGCGTGATGCCATTAAGTGTCCGTCCATCAACCTTGAACCTAGGTCTTTGTGCTCGCTGTCTCTTCCTCTGCCATTTTTCCCCCTTCTCTGTTTCCTGTACGCCGGTTTGCATAAGCTTCGTGCGTACGCGTCTGCACGCTTTTCGGGTGTGGGTGTGTGTCTCCGCGTCCTATATTTACATTAAAATTATTCAGAAGCAAAAGGGAAATCATAGCTCGTTGGATTCCCGGCAAGATCTAACGAGTGGGGTTGACGCAAGGGCCGCATAGCCTTTTTCCTGCTTGCGTGATAGTCGTACAGTCACCGGCTCGACAAGTGAATTTGCACGCTGCCGTGTTCTCATTGGTAGTGAGATGTGTCGGTTTTGTTTTTATATTTTGGGTTTTGTGCGGTTTCACTTGGTTGCCGAGGATTGCGCCATTCAGTTGTGTTTTCCCTACTCGGCTATTTGCGGCGAGTTATGCATACAGTAAGTGAGGCGGAGGCTCGGAGTGTCGCTTAATAGCGCTCGACAAAGACGCGGCACTATGGAGTACGGAGATTCAGCTCGAGGCTGCCGGGGTATGAAACGGTTTCTCTAACCGCCATGACAGCCCGCCAAGACCAAGTCTCGCTGGTCGTAAACCAAGGCTTTGAAAGGTTCCTACCAGACCCAGAAGTTGTCTGCATGGCACATTGGTAGGTCGTTGTTCCATAGAACGGAAACACGGGTCGGAGTGTCGACAGGCCCCGTGTAAAGAAACCTGTGTTGTATCGGCCAAGCGAGGTTTCCACACACATTGAGCAAACCAGATTTTCAGGGATCCGAGGGGGGGGGGATCAAATTACTTCGTCTGATCTCAAGGAAATGTTAGAGAAGAAAATGTTCTTTTGTCTTCAGCTCTTTTAGTTTAGGTTTTTTTTTTTTAAAGAAGGTTTTTTTTTGTCTTGTGCCTGCTTTTGGTTTTCGGTGCCGTCGCCACAGCCCTGCAGACAGCTCCTGCTCCGAGGTCTGGGCAGGGGCGGGTTTTAGGGGGTGTATGACGTACGCCACCTGTGACTGTGATTAAAGAGCGCTTCGCCTACGGTGCCTCTCCATTGTCTTAACCCTGGGTTAAACTTTCTCAGTTGGGGGGAAAAAAAACCAAAATGGTGCCGTGTTGCCCGGGGGAACGTGACAGGATTGTTTTTGCTTGCCGGTGGCCGTAGACTCCGAACTCCCAATGCTGGCATTCCAGCGCTGAGGTTCCCTGTCCAAACCTTGGCATGGGGAACGCCGTTGGCAGGGTTCCTGGGTGTCGAGGCGGTTGGGGCACCGTGTCCTGCCACTGCAATTAGAGACTGCCACAGGTGATGGGAAGGGGAAGGAGCAGGAAAAGGTTTACGTAAAGCAGGGTATGAGTGTGGCAAAGGGGTCCGGTCATGGATGCGTCTGCGCAGCTAAAACCAATGAGAAAGACTTGTTTATTCCACCTTGACCTTTGAACTTTTCCAGCCGGCTGCCTTTAGAATTAATTGGGGTTTCAGGAAAACGGGCTGGAACTAATGCATGTTGTTCTGTTGACAAGCTCGCGAGTGTCCTTCGACATTTATTTGAGAAGGGGCCTTTGTAGATCCTGCAGGAAGCGGCGGCGTTAATCAGCCTGCGAAGCCAACGTTTGCCGAGCGGAGCAAACCGCCGCCGTTCCCAGGGACAGGTGGCAGCCCAAATGAATGCGGCGCTGCTGTGAAGAGGGCTGGTGATGGGGGCGGACGGGGAGGGGGAGGGGGGGAAACCCCCCCTCCCCCTCCCCCTCCCCGCAAACTGCTTTCTGTTACCCCCCAGTCGAACTGTATCAGCATGTTACTTATCTACACGAAAGCCGTGCTTTTCCCAAACCACCTGGTCCCTCCACCCTCGCCGCACCGCCCTGATGCAGCTCTTTTACGACTGCGAACATAAAGTACTCTGTGGTACTACAGTTACGATTTTATGGTGTCTGGGTTTTGTTTTGGGTTTTTCTTTACTGTCACTGAGGTTTACCCCTTTAATCAAAAGAGCTGCCAATAAACGTGGCCACATTTGTTTGAAAAAACATCAGTGACGCGAATCGGATATTTGCATCGTTAATCTGCCCTACTTTGCATGTGTTCTGGGTGTGCTCTATTTAAAGAGGTAGCGGACCTTTTTTTCCACTATTTGAGCTGAAACAAAGTGTGGGGCCTCGTGAACGTTTCGGCGAAAAGTCACGCGGGTGCCACGCCGCCGCTTCGAAGGAGAGCGCCCGTACTTTCTCCCTCTTCCTGGGTACAACGCACATTATTATTCAACCCCCACCCGGTTTGACCACGTCACATGGGGTCATCGGAGCCAACGATGCTCCATATTACATAGGCAAAACCTGTGGGGGTCCAGCGTGTTGAACCACTTCAATGTGAGGCGAGTAGAGAGGTGACGCGCCGGCATTAGCCAGCGAAACTCGCCGGGCAGACTTGTGAGAAGCTGGCACGAGACGCTCCACCACAACACGGCCCCCCCTCAGTGGAACCCACACCACCATCACTGTCTTCTATGGCTGTGCCCCAAGTCAGGGGGGGCATCTTCGAAGGCTGCGTTTGAAGAACGGTTACGTCACAGACAGCGAGGCACCGAGGCCGTCCCATCCACAAGGCTCTGTCAAATGCGGCCTTCCTTTGTTAGGATTTTAAGGCCTCAGGAGATGGATCCACGGCACGGTGGTGCCGTGGTTAACGTGGTCGCCTCACATGAAGATGGTCCGGGGTTCGAGCCCCGAGGTTGTCCAGCCTTGGGGGTCGTCCCGGGTCGTCCTCTGTGTGGAGTTTGCATGTCCTCCCCGTGTCTGTGTGGGTTTCCTCCGGGGGCTCCGGTTTCCTCCCACGGTCCAAAGACATGTAGGTCAGGTGGATCAGCCGTACTGAATTGTCCCTAGGTGTGTGTGTGTGTGTGTGTGTGTCTGCCCTGTGATGGACTGGCGGCCTGTCCAGGGTGTCGCCCCACCTGCTGGTCAATGACTGCCGGAACAGGTTCCAGCTTCCATACGACCCTGAGCAGGAGAAGCGATTTGGGTAATGGATGGAAGTAGATGGATCCTTCCCGGCCCAATCTATCCCAAGATTCGTTGTGTGCCGGTGCAGCCCGGCGTCACGCCAAAGTGTGTAATCCACCCGCCGGTCCAACGTGTCAGCGTCACGGTTTGCCTCACTCAGGCGGGAAAAGTACACTTGTGTATGAAGGTGCCGTGCCAGCAGGGGGCGATGATTAACTCAATGCCAGCAACTCCCCACGGAGGAAAAGAAGCATACAGCATTTTCCAAAATCCCTCCCCTAACCCTAACCTGCCTTCACCTCTTCATCATCGCCCCCTGCTGGCAACGTACCTTCATACACGCGTGTGCTTTTCCCGCCTGAGCGAGGCCAGCCGTGACGCTGACGCGTTGGGCCGGCGGGTGGATTACACGCTTTGGCGTGATACCGGGTTGGCCAGTGATGATTGTATTTCTTTCCACAAGAAAATGGCGTCTCCGACTCCGGCAACGGCTGACGATTACACGTTTAAATGTAGGTGTCTGGGGGCACCCCGGTGGCTCACCTGATAGGGCAGTGTTTCTCAACCCAGTCCTCAAGGACCCCCTATCCTGCATATTTTCTTTGCAACCCTGAACAGGTACCTGTTTGTAGTTATTCAACCAATCAGCAATGAATTGTGTCAGACGTTGCACACCTTGCATAATTAAGTGCTGCGAGATGATTGGTCGAGTAAGTACAAGCGGGGCTACCTATGCAGGGTTACAATGAAAATCTGCAGGATAGGGGGTCCTTGAGGACTGGGTTGAGAAACACCGTGATAGGGCGTGTACCACATGAGGCTGAGTCCTTACCACAGCGGCCTGGGTTCGAATCTGGCCCGGGGCCCTTTGCTTCATGTCATCCCCCCTCTCTTTCCTGTCTCTCTCGGCTATCGTTATCTAGAAAATACAACAGCAAAAAAGTCTTTAAATATAAGCATTTGGTTTCAACTCACTCGAATAGTTAACGATACGAATGTTAAAAAAAAATAAGGGGCCGTAAACCCTCGAATTTTCATTGAAACAGGCAAAGTTACTGGATGTTAGTGGTGCGAACACTGGTAAAATGGTCATCGCTAAACGGAGGAACAAAAAAAAAATTTACATTTCTGGCTCCATTTCCACCGCCGTTTGTCAACTGCAGCTGTCAAGGTTGCGAGGCCACAGGGGCGGTGCTTCGTGATGCAGGACAGCTGGTCACGCAAACAGGAAATCCTGCGTAGACCAGACCGTCTCAAATCACAACGTTCTTTTCGGCCTTTGCGGTCTACGCAGGGCACACCTTTGTAGACCGTGTCCTTCAAAGGATGCGGCCCCTGACATGCATGCTGGGAGTGGTGGCTGAAGACATTTTGCTTCTGCAGCCTGGCAGCAATGGGCAGCCCTTTCCTTCGCCCCCCCCCCCCTCCCGGACCAATTCCAGGTGGGCATTCATGTCGTGGTCAGGGACAGGGCAGCAGAATGTTCTGTGTGTTTTATAGGGGTTCTTCTCGATGTTGGAGGAAACCCATGTGAGCACTGGGAGAACATGCACATTCCACACAGGAAGGCCCGTAGCGGACCTGAGCACGGGCAGAACATGCTGGGTAAATACATGGACACCACCATCACCGTCCTCTTCGTCTCCACAGGCGGGAAATGAGTGTTTGCTACTCTTTCACTCTGCAAGATTCACTTACAGTCAAATTATAGTATTCCCATTGCTTTGTATATAGGTAAAGTATTTAGCCAGCTTTCAAGCTGAACACAAAACTTTGCCGCAATGCTCGATCATTTCTTGAGCAGCTGATTGCTGTAATCTAGTTTCGTTATTTTCTATATTTGTGTTTCTCTGGAAATAATAGACACCTGGAAGTGTTTTCCTCTTCAGCCCAGTCGAATGAAACTCTGGAATTCACGTTTCTGAAAACCGCAGCTACGTTAAAATGTGGATGTTTCTGAGCCAACAATACTTTTCATATCAAGATTTCAATTTATAGAGGAATCCGGTGACCGATTGGTGTATTCTGCCATCTTGCACCGGCGCCATTACTGCGGTGGCAAGTCGTAGAGAGTCAGTGTCTACTGCTGCCTGCTGAACGTGACAGCAGCATGGGTAGTTGGATTGACGACATTAGGCGGTGGCCCCCGGTTACTGATAAAGGTACCTTATATGGATGGCGATCCTAACATTATTCAAATTTTACATATTAGTTAGCCACTGGATACAATAGCCAGAAATAGAGAATGGATAAATAGTGAAAAGATGGACCACTTGACTGTCCACCATATTTCAGTAATGCAGTGCTGTGTAATATACTACTCTACTAGCTGCTTGGCATAATCAGTCAAGAGTTGTATTTAATCATTACAGACCAGTTACAGGTCACTCACAGGGGGTCAAAATTACCTGAGCTGTGGATGGGTTGGCCAAATATTGTCTACCAGATGATGAACACATCCTTCTAAAAGGGCCTGTCCAACACTCATGGCAAAGTTGCAGGTGTTAACTGTGACTGCATGGCCAACACAGGGAAGTGCTGCAGTCAGACAGCAGCACTTCTTTACAAAGGGAAAGATGCTGTGACCCAAGGCTTTCCAGGCATGGCCTGCACTGACAAAGTGTATGCCTGGAACCAATCTACCTAGAAAAATGTAGTGCCAGACACATTGAAAACATTCAAGGGCCAGACCATGGATCCAGGAAAAGTATGAAAGTTACAGCATTTGAGACAAACGCAGATTTCATTTAAACTTTTCATCCCTTGAGATGGCTGGCTTAGCTATGATACCTGGAACCATTTCACTGCATGTGTTTACTGCACAGCCACAGAAGAATGCAAATATTAATGAACTCCTCAAAGATCATGCACAATGTGCTGAACACAAAAGCCTGCAATGTAATTTTTTAAAGATATGTCAAACTTGGTAGAGATGAGAGAGACACAGTAGAAACAAACACAAAGGGTCAGAATTGTCCATTTTGGCTAGACCGGAGAAGAACTAGAGTAACCAGCAGTGAGGCATCTGAAGTGCCAAAAAAAAAATGAAAAAAAGGCAGACTCAAGAAACTGAGGGGAAAGAAACTGAACTGCAAGTTTGTTGGAAGCACAACCACTAGGTACGGTCAAACATCTGAGCCGTTGGCTAGAAAATGTTTTGAGGAGACTACAAGGCAAACAGCGGAGACTACAGGTCTTGTTGTGCATGAAAAAGAAAACTGGCTCGATGCCAGCCTAATGGAGTCATTGTCACAGATGCCATTCTTGAGATTAAGTGTCCTACACTGAAGAGGCTTGAGGCACACGATGGTAGTCTGCTAAACATGATTGAATCAAACAAATATGATGTAAAACATATAAATGGAAAATATTGTAACGTAGACACGGTAGCCCTGGGCTAACGGGTCGGACCCTTTGGTCGACTGGTTAACGTTGTCGCCCGCGGTGCAGGAGATACGGGTTCGCGTCCCGGCTGTGGCGGTTCCCGGACTGCCCCCCTAATTCGCTACATTGGTGTCAGCAGTGGGATGGTGAGACTGTGAGGTCATCAGAAGCGCGTGCGCCCAGAGGCGTGAGGGAGCTGATATGCTGAAGCGCGGGGACGCGCTTCCCGAAGGAGGGGGGGTAGTGTAACGTAGACACGGTAGCCCTTGGCTAACGGGTCGGACGCTTTGGTCGACTGGTTAACGTTGTCGCCCGCGGTACAGGAGATACGGGTTCGCGTCCCGGCTGTGGCGGTTCCCGGACTGCCCCCCTAATTCGCTACACTATGTTCTTAGGGAAACTGCATCAGGATTAGCCCCCCCCCCCCAAAAGGAACACATTATTGTAGGTGTGCCATACAACCAAGAGTGTACAATGGAGAAAATCTGGCATCTGAAGGTTTGAGCATCTGAGCATCTGCTACCAACAATAGCTACTAGAATACATGGAGTAATGAACGTTTGTGGACTCAAGTAGTTCTCTTTTGACTTTAATGAGGTCCAACTTAAACATCTAAATTCACTTGAAATGGCGAGATCACGAGTGTTGCCGAAATGAAACAAATGTAACTGTAAACTCAGTAGCTTGTCATTGTTAAGTAGCAGACTATTGGTTCGACAGCCTTAGTTCGACTGTGCCTAGACTTTTTTTTTATAAAACTCGGGAGTAATTTTTTAAATACCCCAAGCCTTCATGCATTTTAAACAAACATTAACATCACTGCTTTTTTGCGTTCTCAGAATAACCTTTCACGTCCTGACATGAGTCCCTCGCTTGTGTCTCTTTGTCCTTGGTTTTTGAACATAATTTCGCGGTTGACGACCATTTGGGATTACGGACCTCGGACTATCTACGACAGAGATATCCGTTTTTGACCGCTGCCTGGACTTTTGAAAATCGGACTGAAAAAAAAGACCCAGGCTTGAGCTGGTGGCTGGCTAGGCTAACTAGCTGGCTAGGCTTGTAGTGATATAACGCCATGTATATCCACTGGAACTACACTAGGTGTTATGTACTACCCGGACTGTTATTATGGTTACACCACTACCATGTATGGTTATTACGTCTGCCTACTGAGCCACGTTTAAACCTGAGTTCTATAACCCGGTGTGGTCATTGATCCTCGACCAATACTACCCCAAGTATTACTTCAAGGCTAATGAAACCGGTTATTTTCTTGCCCGGTGCGGGATTCGATACGGGGTGTACTGCACCACAAGGCCACATCACTAACCGCTCGGCTAAAGGGTCAAACCCGTTAGCTAGGGGCTAACGTGTCTTATTAGTAGTTTACAATAATAATAAGGTTTTCGGACAGAAAGCATAAAAACGCATCGCTAAGGCAAGGACGAAAGCTGAAGGGGTGAGACAAACTCCTGACTGAAAGGGACGCGGACCTCGCCAGAGAGGCATGCCTCCTAACGCAAGGCAATGGAGAGAAGACCCGGAGTCGGTCCCCGGGCGCTGCAGCCCCCCACTGCTCCTATACAATAGGATGGGTTAGATGCAGAGAACACATTTCATTTCATTCTGCACAATGACAAAAGAAAGCGGCTCTGTGTCTTCTTTCCTTCTTCCCGAGAAAGCAGCGGAAGATCCGATCTATGTGCTCAGCAACCTGCAACATCTTCATAAAATTGAACAGAACACCAGAAGAGGCTAAAGTGCTGGTCATCGGAGACGTGGAGGAAATTGACAAATACCAGTGAGTCCAAAAGGACAACACAACAAGGTAATAAAAAAAAACTTAGTGTCTAAATAAATACACTACATACAACCGTGACGAGTTCCGAAAGAAGCCATTCATCTCCGTCTGAGGATGATGGTGAAAGGCAAACAACGATTAGAGAATATGATAAACTGGGATTGAAACGTTTTGACTATATTGAGCATAAATCAGAAGATATGGAAAATGATGTCAATCTGGAAAATAATTTCTTCACTAATATCAACAGCAATTGCTGTTATTACACAGATGATCACTTTAACACGAAGGTTAAGTCTGATCATAAAATATGATAACAGCAGAAACCTATATGCCAACTTCCAAAACATCAAAGAATGTTTAAGTCAATTCAAGAAACAATTCAATATGATAACTATATCAGAGACTTGGCTCAGCCCTGAGAAGGTGTGGACTTTGAGTTGAATGGATACAAATTGACTTGAACAGGAAAAACAAGAATGGAGGGTGTGTGGCCTTGTGTGTGGGTAAACACTTCTATTATAAGGTGCTGGAAAGCATGACCACAGCAGCGGTTGACGACGTGTTAGAATGCATTACAGTAGAAATCTGTATGGAAAAAAGAAAAATATAATTTTGAGCTGTCTAATAGAGCACCGGGATCTAATGTTCAATTATTGGAGGGAAGAAATTTTTACTAAAACAATTCAAAAGGAAACGTTCATTTGTGGGGGTTTCAATATATATATATATATATATATATATATATATATATATATATATATATATATATATATATATATATATATTTCATTGCTTTATTAATCCCTGTGGGGAAATTCTTCCTCTGCATTTAACCCATCCTAGCTGTGTAGCTGGGAGCAGGGGGCAGCCACCGTGCAGCGCCCCGGGGACCAACTCCAGTTCTTCTTGCCATGTCTCGGTCAGGGGCACAGACAGGAGTATGAACCCTAACACGCATGTCTTTTTGATGGTGGGGGAAACCGGAGCACCCGGAGAAAACCCACGCAGACACGGGGAGAACATGCAAACTCCACATGAAAAGGACCTGGGGTGACCCCCAATGCTGGACAACCCCGAGGTTCAAACCTAGGGCCTTCTTGCTGTGAGGCGACAGCACTAACCACTGTGCCACTGTGCCGCCCAACATATAGTTATAGCTCTATTAAACGCAACATCTAATTTCCAGATGATACTATATTCACAAATGTTATGGAAGACAATACAGAGAGTAGGCTATTAATAAATGACATCAGTGACCCTTTACCAGTTTTTTGCAGGCTATGACGATGGATAAGGATGCCATTAACTTGAAATACAAGTGAGTAAGTACAAACGAATCCATGAATGCATTTAGAAATTAATTACTAAGACAAAATTGGAGAATAATATACGATGAAACTATAGACAAAGCATATGACATAAACTTAAAAAATATTCAAATTATTATGACAAAAATTACACAATAAAGGAAACAAAAAATATAGTCCATGGATTACTAAGGGATTACAAAATGCCTGCCAGAAGAAAAATACTCTCTATAGAGAATCCATAAAGTATAGAACTAAAGAGGAAAAAATAAGTTAACTAATATGAGGATATGTAAGAAGCAATGCTATAGTATTAGAGAATAATTAAAACAACATTAAAGGTATATGGGGTGTATTAAACAGCATTATTAGAAATTAATCGAGAGACTGAAGTTACCCTCAATGTTTTATCGATAATGCTAAGACAATTAATGATATGAATGGTGTGGTTAGCGGTTTTAATAAAGTTTTTGTAAGTGTGGGACCAAAATTTGCAGGAAAAAAAAAATCAATGACCCAGAAACAACAAAAGAGGGGACTGATGGTGACTATAGTGCTAGAAATCCAATTTCAATTTTTTTCCTAGAGTAGTAGAAGAAAAGAAAGTCATGGATATTGTAACCAAATGTAACAACAAAACTTGTGCTGACTGGAATGAAATTGATATGACAATAGTCAAAAAAGTCAAAGATGGTATTACAAAACCAGTAACTCACATCTGTAATTTGTCATTTGATTCTGGTAAATTTCCAAGCAAAATGAAAATGGCAAAAGTTATACCATTATATAAAGCTGAGTATAGATACCACTTCCAAAATTACAAGCCTGTTCCTTTACTTTCCCAATTCTCCAAGTTATTGGAAAAACTCTTTACTGACAGATTAAATTCAGCACAGATTGCTGACTGACAGCCAGTATGGATTCAGAACAAACAGATCAACATCAATGATGCTAATTGAATTAATAGAACTTACTAATTGCATAGACACAAAAGTATGCAGTAGGAATATTTATAGATCTAAAAAAAAGCTTTTGATACCATTGATCATAATATATTACTTGATAAATTCGAAAGGTGTGGTATCAGAGGAGTTGTGCTGAATTGGTTGAGAAGCTATTTAAGAAACAGGCAACAATTTGTGAAGATAGATAAGCATAAATCAACATACATAGATATTAATTGTGGAGTCCCTCAGGAGTCAGTATTGGGCCCAAAATTGTTTAATCTGTACATGAATGATATATATAGAGTGAAAAATATTTAAATTTGTTCTATTTGTGGTAAAGCCCCTTGAAGCAAATTTGTAATTTGTGATATTGGGCTATACAAATAAAATTGACTTGACTTGACAACACCAATATTTTCTGTTCTGAGGATAATTTACAGCGGCTTATGGAAGTGATCATAACAGCTTCTTGGCAATAAATCTTATATCAAGCACCTGATTGTCAGCACCTGGGGTACCAGAAGCTCAAAACAAGAGTCAATAGCAACAGCAAAATAAGCTGTTTGGCATTGGCAGAGAAGATTTGGCAAATGTTTCATGAGCGCAACCCACATACTCAGCTCTGCTGCTCATCCCACTAATACATATTCCTTACAAATGTGGCACCATTTAAAAGGGAAATAAACAGGCTTTCCAATGGTATAAGATTTATTGCCAAGAAGCATTGTTACAACAAAGAAATAATCTACCAAACACACATTTCCTTAATTTTTTTGCTAAGTATACATTTTTAAGTGTGATGATAGACCACAAAATATGCTGGAAACCTCATATAAAATATGTGCGCAAAGCTGCTAAGGAGCATTGCAGTCCTGGTAAAAAGAAGGCACATTCTGGATCATAAAGCATTATACACTATATTGTTCCCTTGTATTGCCATATCTGAATTACTGTGTGGAGGTATGGGGTAAAACCTACAAAAGCAACTTACATCCATTATTCATACTGCAAAAAAAGGGTCACAAGGATAATTAACAATGTAGGATTTCGCGAACACACTAACGCTGTTTTTAAAGTCACATGCCTTGAAGTTCATGGATCTCGTAGAATTTAACACAGCACAAATAACGTATGAAGCAAGAAATAATTTACTGCCGGGTAATATTGGAGGGAAGACGTTTGCAAACCACAGTTTATCCACAGGGGTAGGTCAAGGGTCAGAGTGCTTGGCCCCCTTCTCTTCTCAGCATACATCACCTCACTTGGTGCAGTCGTCCTCCCATGGTTTCTCATACCATTGCTGTTTTGACAATGCCCAACTCTTCCTACCATTTCCGCCAAATGACCTCACAGTCTTACATGAGTATATTTCCAAGGCAACCATCTGTCAGGCTGTCAGAAATGTGACTCTTCCACTGAAACGTTTACTTTTACACTTCTGTGGTGTTCCCAAGTGACAGACCCACAAGACTTGTCAAGGAACAGTTCCACAGTCTTGCAGGTATCAATCTCAGCAATAGTCAATTCAGTTAGTATTAAGCTTTGAGAATTGAAGCACTAATCAGTTAATTTGATATATTTTATAGATTTTATGTGTGATTGGCTGCATAGATGGCACTCATGTTCCAATCACAGCTCCTTCGGTAAATGAAGGAGATGACGTGAGCAGGAAGTCTTTCAACAGCATTAATGTGCAGGTAGGCCTGAATAGTTGCCTTTAGCATTTCAAATAAAGTATACTTCACAATACAGCCACTGCAGCTAATTACTGCTCTGCACTGTGAAGATCATATGTGATGCAGCCAGTGATGTGCGGTGAGGTCAATGGCCGGGGAGGCAGTGGGCATTCATAAATCCAAATTACACCCTTTTGTGCTCTCTGGTGTTTTATAACAATCTGATCCTTCCTCATTCTTCCAACTGCCACAGAATTCTAGAATATTTTGCCCCCCCCCTGGCTGAACCACATTCCAAATGAAAACCTAAACAAAAGTATTGTTAAAGTATATACGAAGTACTTTTTGTCTTGTTTTATATGGTTTTTGATACTGCCACGAGCATAAAAGCGCACAATCAATGGCTTGCCTTCACCTGAAGACGAAGTCCATTCGCCCGTCTCTCTCCACCAACCTCTCCGTGACGTGACGCGGCCTTGATGGCTGCGATTGGCTCACACTCCCGCCATAAGCAGTGCCGTTTCTCGTCACAACGTTAAAGGCAATCCTGAAAAAAGCAGAGCCTACCCTTCCCGTTGAAAAGGTAGGCGAGCTTGTGCGCTGTGCGGCGTTTCGCTCGGACTTTAAAAGGACAAGGACCTAAAAATACTCTATAACACAGCATACTTGTAACTGGAGTGAGATTGTATGTTGCTATGAATTTGTTGCATGGTTATTTTGATTAAATTGGTGCCTACCCTGACCACACGTCATTGCCACATCATCAGCAACATGGAAGCAAAGTGACCTTGGTCTGTGCATGACTCGCACATTTTTCGTGTGTACACTTGAGCGCTAGATTTTCCCGTTGTGAGTTTATATATATATATATAGTTATACCCTATTATTTCCTTCTATTGCAACTGAAAATTGAAGCTGTATCCTGGTATCAGCATAGCAGAGTCCGATGGTTACCTGCTCAGCGACAGAGAGTACCCCTATTTGCTGACCCCTTACCCTGACCCCGAGCCTGGCCCACAGCAACGTCATAAGTTGGCTCACTGCAGGACAGGAGCCGGGTGACCGTTGGAATGCTCAAGGCCCACTTCCAGTGCCTTTGTAGGCTCAGGGTCACCCCAGAAAGGGCATGTGACGTTGTTGTGTTGTGATTCTCCACAACATTGCAACAATTAGGGGAACAATGTCCTACTCAACCAGTGAGTGGTCCTGACAACGGTCCTGACCACCCCACTGATGCACGACATGGACGAGCAGTCAGAGACACAATATGCTACCGTCGTTGCTGATTCACCCAGCACCTCTCCAGCGTCGAATAGAGACCACGTGCCTTTCTTTTTATGAAGTCTTCAGTTCCTGCCAGTACAAATGCAGTACAGCAGGTATTTTTTATGTTGTTCAAACAAGTAAAATCATCCACCTGTGGGCACCTCGCCCACCTTTAACCGGTGTTCCAGCAGTTGTATTTCTATTCTCGTGTTTTGCATCTGCAGCCTTGTATGGTCCATTTCTAAATTAGATTTGTCAATGTGTTTCTCTAAGTACACCCTATATAGCTGTTTTAAAGGGAGCTACAGAATACAAAAAAAAAGACATTGAATTTCCCAGTGCCAGGACTACTTAGTTTCATTGTAAGTCACGGGCCAGTGCTGAACAACGTCTTACTGAGTGAGGTCAGTTGTGCTGTGGAGATGGGTGGGACATCTTCCTCGTAGTTTCCGGCATTGCTCTGTCAGAGAAAAAGAAGGTGCGCATTTTATTATGGTGCAACGCTGTCATCAACTGTTGGATGTTATTTTTTAGGCGTAAACCTCAATAGGCCTCTCTGTATCTTCCCTCCCAGTGGGAGCTGACGGTGTGTCTTCACCATCCTCCTGTATGAAAATTAACCATTTTTGTGTTCTACTCTGACCCTTTATGAAAAATCTGTGGGGTATTAAGAGTACTTCTGTCATGGCAGAAGGCTCCACCAGACAGATTACGCCATCAGTAACTGGTAGAAGATGAAGAAGATTAGACGGTTAAATTATAACCACCCAGAAAAGTACCCCACCTAATTTGAATTTTGTTTTTACAACAGTGCGCAAGCCACATCACAGTTTGTCAAATATATAACTGAGTCACCTTAAAGTAGAGTATGTCTGAAGGAAAACTAAGAATCTGAAAAAGTAGCAGTCAATTACGAAGAATTGTACTGCTACCAAAAAAAATCAGTGTGCCAAGTTGTGTCTAAGATGGATGGGGGGGGGTGTCACTGAGCTAACACTGGCAAAAGGATGAATGTACATATATCGTTAATTTGAGTAACTACCCTCTTATGTAGGCCCTCGTGTCCTGGTTGGGTCGGATGAGCCTCCCCCAGAGATGCCTTCAGCAATAGCTCGCCCTCTGTTTAGACTTAGGGCCATCTCTCCTGACTCTGTGAGTGGTGGTGGTGGTGGTGGAGGACCCCCCCCCACCTGTTTTTCGAGCCTCTCATCTAGTGTCTAACCTCTCATACAACTCATCATACGCCTTTTCATTTGCCTTTGCCACCTCTCTCTTCAATTTATGCTGCATTTCCTTGTACTCCTGTCTACTTTCTTCATCTCCCTGACTATCCCACTTCTTTGCCAACCTCTTCCTCTGTGTACTTTGCTGTACTTCCTCATTCCACCAACAAGTCTCCTCGTCTTCCCTGCTCTGTCCTGATGACACACCAAGTACCTTCCTGGCTGTCTCCCTCACTATTTCTGCAGTGGTTGTCCAGCCATCTGGCAACTCTTCACTACCACCCAGTGCCTGTCTTAACTCCTCGCTGAACTCCACACAACAGTCTTCCTTCTTCCACCATTTGGTCTTTGGCTCTGCCTTTACTTGCTTCCTCTTCTTGGTCTCCAAAGTCATCCTAAAGACCACCATCCGATGTTGCCTAGCTACCTTCTCCCCTGTCACCACCTTGCAGTCTCCAATCCCTTTTAGATGGCACCTTCTACATAAGATATAGTCCGCCTGTGTGCTCTTTCATCCACTCTTTTACATCACCCTGTGTTCCTCCCTCTTCTTGAAATATGTATTCACCACAGCCATTTCCATCCTTGTCACAAAATCCACCACTATCTGTCCCTCCACATTCCTCTCCTTGACACCATCCCTACCCATCACCTCCTCATCACCTTTGTTCCCTTCACCAACATGTCCATTGAAGTCTGCCACAATTACCACGCTCTCCTCCTTGGGTACCCTCTCCACCACTTCATCCAACTCACTCCAGAATTCTTCTTTCTCTTCCATCTCACACCCAACTTGTGGGGTATATGCGCTGATAACATTCAGCAATACACCTTTGATTTCCAGCTACTCATCACTCTGTCTGGCACTCCCTTTACCTCCAGCACATACTTGACATACTCTTCCTTCAGAATTACCCCTACCCCATTTCTCCTCCCATTCTCACCACGGTAGAAGAGTTGGAACTCACCTCTGATGCTCCTGGCCTTACTCCCCTTCCACCTGGTCTCTTGCACACACACAGTATACCTCCCTTTCTTCTCTCCATCATGTCAGCCAGCTTTCTCCCTCTACCAGTCATAGTGCCAACATTCAAAGTTCTGACTTCCACACTCCTACCCTTCCTCCTCTCCCGCTGCCTCTGGACATGCCTTCCCCCTCTCCTTCTCCATTGCCCAACAGTAGTTTCCACCAGCACTTTGCTGGCTAACAGTGGCAGTCATTGGCAACCCGGACCTCGACCGATCCGGTATGGAAATCTTATTTGTGATCCACATATTTGATCTGACAAAAGTTTTACACCGCATGCCTTTCCTGACACAACCCTCCCCATTTATCCGGGCTTGGGACCGGCACTAAGAATGCACTGGCTTGTGCATCCTCAGTGGCTGGGCTTATTATCATATTCTGCATACGCATTCATTAATAATTCTAACTCCCATGGGGTCAAGTAGGGTGACCGTTATTTCCTGCCTGTTGCCCAGCATGCCGATTTTACCTTTGTCTCAGTGACATAATAATCAATTACAATTACAGCCTATTGATAGCATGTGATAAAGACACAATTAATAACAGCAACATTAGCAATTTGGTTGTTATTGTCTATGGCTGTAATTTATTTAATTTGACTATTGCGCAGTCGGTCGTCCGTCCCGCCAAGCGAAGCTTCGAATGTCTTCGAATAGTTGCTGCCGAATATTCGAAGCCCGCCCAAATAACAGCTATTTGGGACAGCCACAATGGAAACACAACTAGTGTTGCAAGTTTAACAAACTTAGCTGCATGTGAGCGCACACACACACACACACACACACACACACACACACACACACACACACACACACACAGTGTACTCAACTCTGCTCTTTCTACAGATTGCAGTTGTTAAGTTTGGCCTCCATTTTTCTTTCCATTGGAAAGTGAAAATGTGGAGGTCTTAATTCTGCATTTCACAGCCAAACTCCATGATTTCCATGAAACGGGGGAATGTCAGAGGGCCATAAACGTATTGATTTATTCTGTGGCTGTGCCTCCAGCATGAACTCCAGCTGTGTGGCCAAATGCGATCCTGTTCTAATCTGGACTGGATTTATATTTGGCATGAGAAGCTTATGTATCCCCTGGCAGTCCGTGTGTGTTGGCTCCATGTTTTTTTTTTCTTCAGGCAAAGTTTGAGAGACGCTCCTTGGCATGGATGGAGTTGAATTATTCATTGGGGGGGGGTTGTAAAAGCCTTTATCTTCTCTTTCTGCCCATGGTTGTGTGGTTCTTCGTTGCGCTCCATGTGAGGGGTCAGGCAGGGTAAGGATCTCATGCTGCAGTCTACCACAGTAGTGCCTGCAGAACTCAGCGTGCTGCACGGTATCTGGATCCGACCTCAGCCACGCCCACTATGCACCACAAGGTCCCTACGATGTCGAGGGAAACAAATTTAAACATGTAATTTTGTTAGTCTGCCATCATTTTGGCCAGTGTGTAGCCTGTCATCATGTTGGCCAGTGTGTAGCCTGCCTTTTATGTTGGCCAGCGTGTAGCCTGCCATCATGTTGGCCAGCATGTGGCCTGCGATCCTGTTGGCCAGCGTGTAGCCTGCCATCGTGTTGGCCAGCATGTCACCTTCTAGTTTTACTGATTTGACTTCTGTCCAGCATCACAAGTAAATGCATATGAAAAATGTTATATTGCTAACTAGCATGAAGACTGGTCAGTGGCACAGACAGACAGATAGATAGATAGATAGATAGATAGATAGATAGATAGATAGATAGATAGATAGATAGATAGATAGATAGATAGATAGATAGATAGATAGATAGATTGGTTGATTTCTTTGTACCCCCACCAGAACAACCTCCTGGACCCCAACCAGTCTGGGTTCAAGGTGGGTCAGTCAACAGAGACGGCCCTCCTTGCAGTGACAGAATCGCTGCACTCTGTGAGAGCAAACTCTCTCTCCTCTGTCCTGATACTCCTGGACCTGTCAGCTGCGTTCGACACAGTGAACCACCAGATCCTCCTCTCTACCCTCGAGGGGCTGGGTGTCACAGGCTCTGCACTCTCAATGTTTGTATCCTACCTGACAGGTCGATCCTACCAGGTGACATGGAGGGGATCTGTGTCGGAGCCTCACAGACTGACTACAGGCGTTCCACAAGGTTCAGTTCTGGGTCCTGTCCTTTTCTCCCTGTACACAACATCCCTGGGTTCTGTTATTCGCTCGCATAACTTCTCTTACCATTGTTATGCCGATGACACCCAGCTGATCTTGTCCTTCCCTCCCTCTGACGCACAAGTAGAGACACGCATTGCTGCGTGCTTGACTGACATCTCGGAGTGGATGGCGACACACCACCTGAAGCTCAATCTGGACAAGACAGAGCTGATGTTCCACCCGGGGAAAGGTTGCCCACACCGAGACCTGGCCGTCACCATTGACAACACCATATTGACGGCAACTCAGACTGAGAGGAATCTGGGTGTGTTCCTGGACGACCAACTGTCGTTTGCTGCAAACGTTGCATCGGTTGTTCGCTCCTGCAGATTTCTCCTCTATAATATCAGGAGGATTCGCCCATTCCTCACCGATGAAACGGCACAGGTGCTCATCCAGGCTCTGGTCATCTCCCGGCTGGACTACGGCAACTCCCTCCTTGCTGGCGCCCCGGCTTCGGCCATCAGACCTCTGGAGCTTGTTCAGAAAGCTGCAGCTCGTCTGTTGTACAACCACCCTAAGTTCTCCCACACAACTCCCCTTCTCATGTCCCCACACTGGCTCCCGGAAGCTGCTCGCATCTAGTTTAAGACTCTGGTGCTGGCCTACAGGGCAGTGAAAAGAACAACTCCTTCCTATCTCCAGGCCAGGGTCAAGCCCTACACCCCCGCCTTGGGACGCCTGGTTGCCCCGTCGCTCAGAGGCCCCTGCTGCCAATCGACCCCTGCTGCCGATCGACGCGGTCACGGCTCTTTTCTGTCCTGGCCCCACAGTGGTGGAATGAACTCCCCACTGATGTCAGGACAGCGGAGTCGCTGCCCATCTTTCGGCGCAGGTTGAAAACTCACCTCTTCAAGAACTACTACCCTGTTACTTGTTCTTATCACTTATTGTATTCAGTCATATAGAAAAAAATCTTTCTTGCACTTTTACTTTAGCACTGGTTTTGCTCTTAGATGCTTGTTTAGAGAGAAGATGCACTTATGACCTCTGATGACTAGTAGTTCTCCTGATTTCCTACGTTAAATGATGCACTTATTGTAAGTCGTTTTGGATAAAGGTGTCAGCTAAATGATTGTAATGTAATGTAATGTAATGTAATGTGATAGATAGTGTCTGGTGATAGTGTGTGTCGATAGTGTGTGATGGTGATGTGTGGTGATGGTGTGTGATAGTGTGTGGTGATAAGAGTGTGTGGTGATGGTGTGTGATGATAGCGTGTGATGATGGTGTGTGGTGATGGTGTGTGATGATGTAGTGATGCAGCAGCCTTCGGGTCAACATGGGTCCGTGTGTGATGAACGTCTTCACCTGTGAGTGCAGGCCCAGAGGCTTCCAGCAGGGGGTCTTTATGTAAGGCTCTGCTCTGGCTGCTCAGCTCAGACCAGTGTGGTCCTGCCCTGTCCCGCTGCCAACATGCACAAGAGATTTCATCACCCCCCCCCCACCCCACCTGTTTCACATGCCCTCTGGATGTTATGGTGTACAGCAGTGTAGCCTTACTAGCCGTCTCTCTCTCTCTCTCTCTCTCTCTCTCTCTCTCTCTCTCTCTCTCTCTCTCTCTCTCTCTGTCATTCACTTTCTCTTTCTTTTACACCAACCATCTGTCCCCCTCCCTAATATGTATTACCTACACCCTTTTTCATCGTCCTGTTTTGCTCTCTCCCTGTCTAGGGGAGAGAGCAGAAAGCCGACCCTGCCGTGGTCTCGGCTGATCCACGTGGGTGTTTTTGAGAACGGAGCGTCTTCTATGCGTTTTGACCTCTCGTCCACACGCAAACTGCGTTTCGGGTCGCTGAAAACCGGCCTGTGGGGAAACTCCTCCCGGGGACGAAGCTGTTCGGAAACTGCGTTTTCAGTGTTGACGTGTAGACAGGGAAACTCGGCTCCTCCGCGCATAACGGTAGTCCACGACTTCCGGTTTCTCCTGCAGCCCTCATACCAGTTTCCTGTTTGTTGGCGTGGGCTATTGGCGGTGGCATGTTTGTCGCCACACCTGCAAGATTTACCATGGATAAATGTCAACCACGTGCAGTCACGTCCACAATTCCGCACAAGTCACGCCCACAATGATGAGGATGAGGATGCTCATCCTCATCATTGTGGACGTGACTTGATATGTACAACTTGATAGGTTTCACCTGTGTGCTGGTAGGTGCAGGTGAAAGTGTGTGGACAGTTGTGTGCATGTGGTTGACATGTATCCATGGTGAATCTTGCGGGCGTCGCCAAAAATCCGCCATTGTCAATAGCGCGCGCCAACAAACAGGAAACTGCTCCGACCGCTGCAGTAGAAACCGGAAGTCAGTGGACTACAGTTGTGCGCAGTCGATTGAGTTTTCAGCTTTTTGTTTTCAGGCTTCTGATTGACCGGCGTGGCTTTAGGGTCACGGTTATATTGCCCCCTGTTGGTTTGGCGTCCTCTTGGCAGCGCTTCCATTTTGTCTTTACGTTTTCATTTAGATGGAGGTTTTTTGTTTGTTTTTTTACTGTTTGTGTCGATGGGTTTTTTTTTTAAGAAAAAAGGAGGGGGGGGAACCCCGTTTTCCGAAAGACCCGTGTACATGTGGACTAGGCATTACAGCCTGTTTATTTATATTCGATCCCCTCTGCACAGGGCTTTCTCCCTACTGAGGCTCATCCTGTGTTTTCACTGAGCCCCTCTTCCTCTGCGAAAAACCCTCCGCTGGGTGCAGCAGAAAGAAGAGAGCAGGGCTGAGTAACCATGTCTGGATCTCACAAGAGCCTCGTGTGCTGCTAAAGAACAGTGTGGTGAAAGTACGCAGTATCCCGAGAGCTGTTAATTGTTGGAAATATGCAACATTTGATTCCTGTTGCAGTATTCTGATGGACAGCTCCGTCCTCCTGGGAAGATGTTGTGTTGTGAGAACTGAATGCAGTGATTCTCCAACGTCTGGGTCTTAGATAATGTTTTGGCATCATGGACCCTCTCCAGAGCTTAATCACGTCCTGGCTTACACAACTGGGGTTTCACGACCCATCCGTATGTTTTAACTGAATCAGGATCAGGAACATTTGTCATCTCATTTCGTGTAAAAGAAATGAAATGAAATATCGTTGCCCCCAGCCCACAACAATGCAACACAAAGACAAAGGCATGTCCAAAACGTACAAGAACACATATATCCAAACTACACAACAAAAAAAAACTACAAAAACGACAAAACCTTCAAAAACAAATATGTCCGACATGTCCAAAAAAAAAATCGCTGTTCAAGAGAACGAACGCCAGCCAGGATGACTGTCAGAACTGCCGTCTACACAGGCTAGCAGCTAGCTTAGCCTACCCCGCTTCCGCATCCTGTCAGACCGCCCTCGGTGTTTCCTCTTCGGGCGCAGCTCCAGGCCGGGCCGTGGTCCTTGGGCCCACCAGACGCAGCAGACCAAGCTCTCCCAACCAGACACCTTCGACACACCTCCTCGCACTCCACATGATGATGCCAAAAACACAGTCAACGCCAGGCGGGGACGCCGCCACACTGCCCTCGGTGTTATCGGAACAGCCGGTTTGCGTTGGCTACTGGGTAGCTTAGCCTGCCCCGCTTCCACATCCTGTCAGACCGCGCTCAGTGTTTCATCTTTGCGCAGGGCCGCAGAATTGAGTAATGTTGCGTAATGATCTTAGTGGGTATATATGTCTTATTTGGTCTTTGTAGACATGTGCTGAATAGTACCAATGAGATGTGCAACTAGAGGCCAAGACGGTGTATTGACACTACAAGGCTTCAGATGCAGGTTCTCGTTGCTTGCTCCTCTCCCTGGTCAGGGTTCTTCTCAGAATGCGCAAATTAAAAGTTCAGACTTGCAAGGAAAATTGCGGCAGAGCTTGCATGATAATCTTGTTTGCAGCCCGAGGTTCTTCTGTGGATTTGTCACGCGGGCCTGAAGGGAAGCGTGATAAAGGGAAATATGGTGAATTACAAAATGATTTAAGCAAAAAAAAAAATATAAAAGATACAAAAAGATAAGCTAACCAAGACAGGTTGTACTCTCATCTGAAGTAACAATGGTATTAGAGTTTTGGCACAGCTCCATTCCTAAATTCCACCCCTGCAACCATCTGCAGTGGTGCCCAACTCATCGCAGCCACACTCACCTCCCATGTTCAGTTTGCTAAGGGTGTACGTCAGTTCTGTATTGAGTCAAAAAAATAAAAAAACTGGGTCTTCTAGTTCCCCGGCGCTGCATGTTGCTTCAGCTAGACTCAGTTCCCCGGTGGTTTGTCTGCAGAGTCTGAGAGTGTGTTCGAGCACACACAAAGGTGATTGCAGACAGCCTTGCATGGGGTGGAGGGAGAGAGACAGGGAAGGAGAGAGAGAGGGAGAGAGAGAGAGATAGGAAGGGAGAGAGAGAGAGGGAGCAAGAGAGAGAAAGGGGGGGAGAGAGTGAGCACAGTACATGAGGCATTGATGGGGTAAACAGTGTGGTATAAGACTAGAGTGTCCTGTCTAACCAGCTGAAAGAGACCCCTGTCTGTCTGTCTGTCCAGTTGTGCTGTTTGCTACACTGTCTGTTCTCCCCTCTTATGATGTGGCCTAGATTCTCCAAACTGTGTGCCATGGCTAAACTTAGCACTTTGTTCGGGGAAGCTATTGGGTTATATGCGGTTTTGTAAATACTCAAAAAAAATGTGGTGTCCTTAATCTCCCGGGACTCTGCTTTAATTATCACCCTGCTTTCAACCAGCAGCTACTAAACAAGCCCGGCCCTGTTATCTTTACAAAAAAATACCACCTCCGATTGTTTTTAATGCAACAGGCATAAAGGTAGACCATGTCGACTGTGTACATGGAGAGTTTCATGAAGTACTTTGCACATGTATGAAGTAACCAGGTCAGTTTTGTTGCATGTTAATTTCATTAGTATGTGGAAAATTAATATTCAGTTAACAAGTAAAACGGAGGGGTGGTGCAGTGGTTCACGCAATCGCCTCATCGCAAGAAGGTCCTGGGTTCAAGCCCGGGGTAGTCCAACCTTGGGGGTCGTCCCAGGTCGTCCTCTGTGTGGAGTTTGCATGTTCTCCCCGTGTCTGAATGAGTTTCCTCCCACGGTCCAAAGACATGTAGGTCAGGTGAATCAGCCGTACTGAATTGTCCCTAGGTGTTGGCCTGACGGCCTGTCCAGGGTGTCTCCCCGCCTGCCACCCAATGGCTGCTGGGATAGGCTTCAGCATCCTCGCAACCCTGAGAGCAGGATAAGTAAGCTGTTTGGATAATGGATGGATGGATGGAAGTAAAATGTAGAATATCATTTAATTATCTTGGTCTGAAACCGGAAGATAAGGCTTTTTCAGGAGTCAGGAGCTAAACGCCATCATGTAAGGAACTGGTTCCTCCATACTATCTGCCGTGAAACCAGTTTGGTCGTCTTTCTCCTGGAATAAAGTGGGGAGTTCAAGATGGCAGTGTTCCACCAGATTGTTGAGACAAGTGGAAAATATTTCCATATTTTCGGGTGCGCAGTTGTAGAATTAGATTTGAGGCCTTTGTCGAGAAGGAAGGTGAAGATAGTCGGGGTTTCTTTGCAAAAGCCTGCTGCTGCAACGAACAAACAAAAAGGTCTCCCCAGTATTCTTATCAGATCCCCCCCATTTACTCAGCCTCTTGTGATTCATCTAGGAGCATATTCAAGTAAAAGGGGAGAGTGTAACTTTTCCCGGGAAAACTGGCAGATGGGAACCCAAACACACGACTCAGACTTGGAGGTTACAGTAACAGTTTAATGGTCAAAAGCAGGCAGGGGTCTGTCCACAGGAAATCAGTCCAAACAGGTGACCAGATAGACAAGGGGCAGGCAGGAGAAACAAGGTCCAGAGAACAGGCAAAGACTCGAAAACCAGGTTGACAGGCAGAACGTGAGTGCTGGATTACTTGGCAGTACACAGGAGACCATCTGGCAGGGGACCAGGGTACCAGGTGACAAGCGGAGCAGGGGATCAGGTTACCAGGGGACCAGCGGACCAGGGGACCACTTGACCAGGGTACCAGGGGACCAGGGTATCAGGGGACCAGGGTACCAGGTGACAAGCGGAGCAGGGGATCAGGTTACCAGGGGACCAGCGGACCAGGGGACCACTTGACCAGGGGACCACTTGACCAGGGGACCAGGGTAGCAGGGGACCAGGGTACCAGGTGACAAGCGGAGCAGGGGATCAGGTTACCAGGGGACCACTTGACCAGGGGACCAGGGTAGCAGGGGACCAGGGTACCAGGTGACAAGCGGAGCAGGGGATCAGGTTACCAGGGGACCACTTGACCAGGGGACCACTTGACCAGGGGACCACTTGACCAGGTGACCAGCGGACCAGGGAACCAGGGTACCAGGTGACAAGCGGAGCAGGGGATCAGGTTACCAGGGGACCAGCGGACCAGGGGACCACTTGACCAGGGGACCACTTGACCAGGGGACCACTTGACCAGGGGACCAGGGTATCAGGGGACCAGGGTACCGGGTGACAAGCGGAGCAGGGGATCAGGTTACCAGGGGACCACTTGACCAGGGGACCACTTGACCAGGGTACCAGGGGACCAGGGTATCAGGGGACCAGGGTACCAGGGGACCAGGGTATCAGGGGACCAGGGTACCAGGGGACCAGGGTATCAGGGGACCAGGGTACCAGGTGACCGGCGGACCAGGGGAACAGGGGGAGAATATGTGCTGGGAGCTAATGAGGGCCTGGAGAACACGCGAGGTATATACGGGTTGACTGATGGAAAAAACAGGGGCAGGAACTGAAAAGACAAAACAGGTGAGGACTCCAAAATAAAACAGGAAGAACAACAGAATGATTGCGGGTGTACGCCGACTGAAGTGGGAGACATCGTGACAGAGGGTGTGCAGAACTAGGAGCTGATAGTGGGCGGTACGGACACATCCCGAGCAACGCATTTATCCCAGGAAGGAAGATTTATTATGATGAACAAAGATAAGCACTACAAAGAGAAGTGCAGCAGATGGTGCAGATACAGCTGCATGCTAGCAGGCCGCAGAGGGTTGCAAAGGTAGGCTTTCCCCTCTGCTCCCGTTCATCCGTGGTATCACAAATCACCTGGGAGCGACTGGTTTTGGACAGCCTGTAAACACTCGGGGCCCCTTCCAAGAGCCGCTGTTCTACACGCGCCTAAGTCCACCGCCTTCCTCAAGAATGGCGGTCTCATTGTTTCCACTCAGTTGACTGCCGAACCGGATGCTTTTTATTCATGTTTGGATCTGA